>NW_025422498.1:15000-20000 GCF_904849725.1 Hordeum vulgare subsp. vulgare
TCACAGCACCTGGCCAGTTACTCTATGTATCTACAACCTTCCTCCTTGGTTTTGCATGAAGTGGAAGTTCAGTATGATGCCAGTGCTTATACAAGGTCAAAAGCAACCCGGCAACGATATTGATGTGTACCTAAGGCCATTAGTTGATGAACTTTTACAGCTGTGGGCCGAACCAGGTGTACGTGTGTGGGACGAGCACAAACAAGAGGAATTTGACCTTCGAGCGTTGCTTTTCGTAACCATCAATGATTGGCCTGCTCATAGTAACATTTCAGGACAGTCAAACAAGGGATACAATGCATGCACGCACTGTTTGGATCAGACAGAAAGTATATATCTCGACAACTGTAGGAAGAATGTGTATCCGTACAATCGTTGTTTTCTTCCGCCCAAGCATCCCTTAAAGAAAAAAGGCAAGCATTTCAATGGCAAGGCAGAACCCCGGGGGAAGCCTGTCATCCGTACTGGTGCTGAAGTATTTGATATGGTCAAAGATTTAAAAGTAATCGTTGGAAAGGGTCCTGGAAGCCAACCTCTTCCTAACGGCCCTGATAAGAGCGTACCCATGTGGAAGAAGAAATCTATATTTTGGGAGCTACCCTACTGGGAAGTCCATGAGGTTCGCTCGGCAATCGACGTGATGCACCTGACGAAGAATCTCTGCGTGAATATTCTAGGCTTCCTGGGCTTGTATGGGAAGTCAAAAGATACACCGGAAGCATGGGAGGACCAGGAACGTCATAAAGTAAGAGATGGCATGCATCCAGGGCAGTTTCAAGAGCGTGCCAACTATGCTCTTACTAAGGAAGAGAAGGAAATCTTCTTTGAAGTCCTTTTCAGTATCAAGGTCCCGACTGGCTTCTCGTCGAATATAAAGGGAATCGTAAATATGAAAGACAAAAAATTCCAAAACCTAAAGTCTCATGACTGCCACGTGCTTATGACGCAATTGCTTCCGGTTGCATTGAGGGGAATTCTACCAGAAAATGTTCGGCTGGCAATTGTGAAGGTATGTGCATTCCTCAATGCAATTTCTCAGAAGGTGATCGATCGAGAAAGTCTATCAGGGTTACAGATTGATGTGGTCCAATGTCTGGTCAGCTTTGAGTTGTTGTTGCCGCCATCCTTCTTCAATATAATGACACACCTCCTAGTTCACCTAGTCGAAGAGATTAGAATTCTCGGTTCTGTGTTTCTACACAATATGTTCCCCTTCGAGAGTGTCATGGGAGTCTTAAAGAAATATGTTTGTAACCGTGCTAGGCCAGAAGGAAGCATCTCTAAGGGCTATGGAACAGAGGAGGTCATTGAGTTTTGTGTGGACTTTCTTCCTGACCTTAAGCCGATTGGTGTTCCTGAATCTCGGTATGAGGGTAGGCTGACAGGAAAAGGCACACTAGGAAGGAAAGCAAAAGTATGTATGGACGGGCATTCTTTCTCTCAAGCACACTACACAGTTCTACACAATTCCACCGTGGTGGCTCCGTATATCGTCAGACACAAGAATATTCTACGCTCCGAAAACCCGGGGAAGGCTGACTCTTGGATTAAAGGCGAACACGAGAAGACTTTCGGCAGTTGGTTGCAGACACATCTCATGAATGACAACACCGTTGGAGATGAGCTGTACTGTTTGGCCAGGCCACGATCTTCGACTATAAGTACTTTCCAAGGGTATGAGATAAATGGGAATACATTTTACACGGTTGCCCAAGATAAAAAGAGCACCAACCAAAATAGTGGTGTCCGCTTTGATGCAACAGACGAGAATGGGCACTGTTTGGAAACATATTACGGGTACATAGAGGAGATATGGGAACTTGACTATGGACCTACTTTTAGGATCCCTTTATTTCGGTGCAAATGGGTGAAGCTGACAGGAGGCGGGTTAGTTGTAGACCAAAAGTACGGCATGACAACAGTGGATCTTAACAATCTTGCGTACATGGACGAACCATTTGTCCTAGCCAATGATGTCGCTTAGGTTTTCTATGTGAAGGACATGTCTACATTAACGAGAAAAAGAAATCAGCAAAAGAAGATATCATCCGATGAGCCAAAACGCCACATAGTTCTTTCAGGGAAAAGAAACATCGTGGGAGTACATGACAAGACAGACATGTCAGAAGATTATAAGAAGTTTCATGAAATTCCGCCCTTCAAAGTGAAAACTGACCCAAGCATCCTACTGAATGATGAAGATTCTCCATGGCTACGACCCAGAAGAAAACAGAAATAATAGATAGGAATATTGGTGCAATAATGTAATAATGTATTAAACCTTTTATGTAATGCATGTATGGAACGTACTAAATTTCAAACACTTTTCATTTTCATATTATCCATGTAAGACATGAGTTCTCGTTCGAAACCCTGATACTTCGAGAGAGATTGTCCGTTTTGTACACGAAATTCATCCAGTTTTTGTCATAGCCCTCTCAACTTTTTAGCACATGCTATGTGGGTGAAATGATGATAGCATGCCAACTTTCAACATTTTCAGAGTTCATTTGTAGTGCTTTTCAATTTTAGGGTCAACTAGCTCAAAAAAAAGTAAATCCACGAAGTATACCAAATGAAGTTAGAAATTGTTGAAATTTTGTGTTGTGCCTTTGAATGGTCCATTTTGAACACACAAAAAGTATGGAGTTCAAATAAATTCACAAAGATGAAATCCCTTTGTAAGAGATGAGTTCTCGTTCGAAACCCTGATACTTCGAGAGAGATTGTCCGTTTTGTACACGAAGTGCATCCAGTTTTTGTCGTAGCCCTCTCAACTTTTTAGCACATGCTATGTGGGTGAAATGATGATAGCATGCCAACTTTCAACATTTTCAGAGTTCATTTGTAGTGCTTTTCAATTTCAGGGTCAACTAGCTCAAAAAAAAAGTAAATCCACGAAGTATACCAAATGAAGTTAGAAATTGTTGAAATTTTGTGTTGTGCCTTTGAATGGTGCATTTTGAACACACAAAAAGTATGGAGTTCAAATAAGTTCACAAAAATGAAATCCCTTTGTAAGAGATGAGTTCTCGTTCGAAAACCTGATACTTCGAGAGAGATTGTCCGTTTTGTACACGAAGTGCATCCAGCTTTTGTCGTAGCCCTCTCAACTTTTTAACACATGCTATGTGGGTGAAATGATGATAGCATGCCAACTTTCAACATTTTCAGAGTTCATTTGTAGTGCTTTTCAATATCAGGGTCAACTAGCTCAAAAAAAATAAGTAAATCCACGAAATATACCAAATGAAGTCAAAAATTATGGAGTTGAAAAAACCATATTATGAAATTAAATATTATTATTGGCGATTCATCTCTATTATGAAATCAAATATATCAAAAAACCATTGCAGAACATATGACCAAATTAATACAAGTTCATCATCACATTAAAGCCAAAGAACAGTAGTGATCAAATGTTATTATTGCAAAAAATAAATACATAAAGTTCTCTCATAAAACAACTTACAACTATGTAAAACATTTAAATGCAACAACAAAAGCGATCAAAATCGCAACTAAGGTAACAATTGACCCAACAACATAATGATACCAAGCCTCTTTAACAATGGCATATTTTCTAATATTCCTAATCTTCAAGCACATTTCATCCATCTTCAAGCGCATTGCATCCATCTTCAACCGCATCGCATCGATCTTCATCTTGCGATCATCGATGACATCGGCGACATGCAACTCCAGTTCCATATTCTTATCCTCAATTATTTTCAATTTTTTCTTCAAGTATTTGTTTTCTTTTTCAACCAAATTTAACTTCCCGACAAGAATTTTTACGTGGGCTGGAATTTCCGGTTCACATACCTCCTAGATTAAAAAAATATATGTCAAAATTATCATAAACACTAAATGAAACAAATAGTTATAAAAGATAATATATACCACATCCGAATCATAGACAGGACGAGGGCCGACGGAGGCGGATACCAAAACCATCGCACTATATAATAACAAAAAATAATGAAAGTGAGTAATTTATACAAGTATGTATGTAAATCATACAAGTAAGATTTTTTTAATTTTAAAAAGAAGATAAGAACAAGAGGCTCACCACGGTGGTGCTCGCAGTTGGTGCACGCCAAACCTAGACAAATATTAAGGAAAATGGAGCTTGGAGGTCGAGCTTGGAGAGGAGAAAGCTTAAGTAGAGTGGCTCGGGCATTTCATCGAACACGTCATGTGCATGAACTAGAGTGGCAATAGCATGGCATGGCCACACTTCAACAACCAAAAAATAGGGATATGGTGGGCAGGGGCGAGGGTTTACATAGGCAAAACTTTAGTCCCGGTTCTTTCCACGCCCCGGGACTAAAGGCCCCTGCTTCCCGCCTTCTGGTCAGCCGAAAAAGGGCCTTTAGTACCGGATCGTGGCTCCACCCGGGACTAAAGGGGTGTCTTTAGTCCTGGTTCGAGCCACGCCCCGAGACTAAAGGCCCCTGCTTCCCGCCTTCTGGTCAGCCGAAAAAGGGCCTTTAGTCCCGGTTCGTGACTCCACCCGGGACTAAAGGGTCTTTAGTCCAGGATCGAGCCACGAACCGGGACTAAAGATCCACCTGTATAAGCGGGAGTTAGAAAATTTCGAACCCAAATCGTCCATTTCTCTTCTTCTTCCTCTCGTTCTCCTGCCCGGCGCGGTAAGCGACGAACTCGACGACGCCGTCAGGCTGCCCGCCGTCCTGCTCGCCGCCGCCTGCCGTCCTCCTCGCCGTCGCCGTCGTCCTGCTCGCCGCCGCCGTCCTGCTCGCCGCGCGCCACCCTCCTCGCCGCGCGCCGCCCCGTCCTCCTCGCCGCGCGCCGCCGTCCTCCTCGCTGCGCGCCGTTAACACCTCCGGCCGGTAAGCCCCACGCCCCCTCCTCCCCAACACTCCGGCCAGCACAAGCAAAGAAGAAAAAGGAGAAGAAAGGAAGAAAAAGGAGAAGAAAGGAAGAAAAAAGAGAAGAAAATAAGAAAAAGGAGAAGAAAGGAAGAAAAAGGAGAA
>NW_025422498.1:62500-72500 GCF_904849725.1 Hordeum vulgare subsp. vulgare
TAGACAAGAGTGAGTGAGAGGAAAGGTGTTCTTGGATGTATCTTGGCTGTGTTGAACACCCTTTCACGAGGTGGGAGAAGAGTATATATAGTGTGGAGTGAAATCCAGCCGTTGGAGGTGCAATAAGTCACACAGGGTCCGGACGTCCGAAACTTGTCGGACCTGTAAGCATGACTAGGGCTCAACTGAATTTATCAGCGGTCGGACGTCCGACAGGGGTCGGACGTCCGAGGCCTGTAGGTGAGCCTGAACCTATTCGAATACATCAGCAGCCGAACGTCCGGAAGTGGCCCGGAAGTCTGTATTATATAACACAATTTCTTCTGGTGGTGGCTTCCGGATTTCCGACGGGGGTCGGACATCCGGAGCTCGGACGTCCGGAGGAGGCCGGATGTCCGAGATATAGTGCACACAAACTACTGGTGTTGGCCTCCGGATTTCCGGAGCATGGCCGGATGTCCGGCCCTCGGACGTCCGGAGGGAGCCGGATTTTCGAGTTATAGTGTGTACAAACTACTGGTGTCTGACTGCGGATTTCCGGAGCTTGGCTGGATGTCCGGCCCTCGGAGGTACGGAGGGAGCCGGATTTCCGAGTTATAGTGTGTACAAACTACTGGTGTCTGGCTGCGGATTTCTGAAGCAAACCGGACGTTCGGCCCTCGGACGTCCGGAGGGAGCCGGATGTCCGAGGAGATTGGACATATGTTGAATTGTTGAGAGTCGATATTATGTGATGTTTGATATGATTGTAGAGATGTGGTATGAGCAAGTTTCTCGCAAAGCCTGTGATCCCCTCTAAATAGTGCGGGATCCCTATACTCAACATCAGTAAAATCAAAAGACTATTCTACAACATCTCTTCTTAATCCCGAGTCTTCTCGAAATATAACTCACCACTCTTTTCAGGCAGCCTTTGGCACAGAAATCTAAATCTACTAAAGTACTTGTCGTCCTGAGATACACTCAACAAATAGGATTAGTTTCCTATGTATGTGCTGTCATTAACACCAAAAGACAATTAGGGGCATATCATGCTCTTTCAATCTCCCCTTTTTGGTAGTTGATGACAACATATACATAGGTCTCAAAAATATTAACCATACATTATAGTCTAGGAGATATTTTAGTACGGAGCTCCCCCTTAGGATATGCATGATAAGGAAATCAAAGCTCCAAATGGATCAATCATGGAAGAATAATAGATCATCATAGAAATAAAAGAGCAAGACATAATAGTCTATGATGATATCATAGCAAATCACAACCATTCATAAGTAGCCATACATGAATTGTATCCATTACATTAAATCTCCAAAGACTAAAAATGACGAGAGTAAAATTTTAACTACGATACTTTACTCCCCCTTTGTCACCAAGGATCAAAAAGGGAGCCATCAATAACACCAACCAAGCTTGGAGCTCATCATCATCATCAGCATCATCAGCCAAACCACTGCCCCAGCCTCGTCAAAGAACTCAGACCACTCAGGACCAGAAGGGAAGCCAAAATCAATGGAAGGAGCAGCAGGAGGGGCCTCATCATCACTCATAGTAAGATCGCCCGAGGCTCTCAGACGAGGCTTGAGGGCATTCTGAGAGGAAACTAAGCGGGAAACCACATCATGGGTTTGACCACACTGAAAGGAGACAACCTTCATCAAAGCAGAGAGAGCTTTGCCAAGGAATTTGGCAATGCGACCGAGAGACGCGGAGCTAGATGAAGGGGTGGCGGCACGTGCAGCAGTGCGGCGAGTGGTAGTAGAGGAAGAAGGGGCGTTCTTGGGAGCAAAATCATTCGCCATGTGAGCGGGAATGGTCCACTTGCGATGGATGTGAGTGGTAGCCACAGAGAAATCAGCAACGTGGTTAATAAGTGCCTGAATGAAAGGAGCATGAGGAAAGGCTCGCTTGAACTGAAAGCTAGCAAGCCGAATCCCATGCCATAGGAAATGGGGCACATTTATTTTGCTCTTGGGGTTCTTGAACAAGTGGTACATGATATCGATACAATAGCCACTACAAGAACCCTTATCACCCATCTTGGGATAGATGGTGCGGATGACACACTGAAAGATAATGAAGAAAGGTGAGCGCCAGATGGATACCTGGTTAAGGTCCTTCTGGTGCTCATCCCCATCAAGCTCACGGAGTGGTTTGAGGAGGTGTCCACACACTTCAATATTCTTAGGTGCATGGTTAGGATCATCCTTATGAATTTTATGACCAGTATGGGGAAAACCCAGAGCGGCAACAAAAGTAGCATAAGTGGCTTTGAGGCGCACGTCAGAGGTCATCTAGGTGACAGTGTTGTCGGAGCCAAAATGACATGTGGCATAAAATTGGTGGATGGCAGCAGCATTATAGTCGCAATGAAAAGCAAACGGGGCGGCAAGCCCCGAAGACTCAATAAGCTCGATGGCACCCGGATATTTCGCCGGGTGCTTGCGAATATGCTCTATATCAATGTAAAGATGATTAGATAAGCCCTTAGGAACTATGACCGTGGAAAAGACGTCAGCGTGGACGTTTGTGCGAAAACGTGAATCCGTAGAATCACTGCCGACCTCGTATTGATTTACGTGGCGGCGGAAAGTAAAATAGGAAGCAGCCCCAAGAGTGGTAAAGTTGGTGATATCACGACCTAACGTGGCAGGGGGCTCTAAAGAGATGCGGCGAGCTTCACCTTCAGGCTGGGCAGGAGGCGGTTGTGGCCTATAGGAGGCCCGGCGAGACCCGAGCTTGGACCTGCGAGCGAAGGGTTGAGGAAGTTCCTCGGCTGCAAGCTCCTCCTCGAAGTTGGGGTCAGCATCATCAAACGGTGATGGAGACGGCGACCGCCGGGGCGGAGAACGCCGGGAAGCCCGTTTGAAGGGACGGTGTGGCTCATCCGATTCCGACCCCGTGTTCATAGGGATGCGAGAGGATGAGCCGGCCACGTTCTTCCGAGCGGTGTGCTTGGTCTTGCCCATGGAGCCCTACGCGGATGAAGAATCCCCAAATGAGGAACGAACAAGGAGAGACAAGGGATAAATCAAATCAACGCGAGAAGAGACGGAGGAGCAACCTGAGATGGATCCCGTGAAGGGTACGGACGAAGGAGTAGGGGATCCGTGGAAGAGATCAGTTCGATCTTCAGGAGGGCAGCTGTGGGGAGGAGCTCCTCGAGCTGCTCCCAGGGCTGGCGGTAGCGGCTGGGGAAAATGGGGCGCAGGGGATTAGGGTTAAAGGCCCAGCCCCGCGCCCAGCTTTATATAGGGGCCCCGAGGCGTCGGACTTCCGAGAGGCCTCGTACGTCCGGAGAGTGTTCTGGCGTCGGACGTCCGAGAGGCGTCGGACGTCCGGAGGGTTTTCAGGCGCCGGACGTCCGAGAGAGAGAGAGAGAGAGAGGAGGGGGGGCAGTTCTGGTAATTTTGTTGTGATGATCATGACTTTCGTGGTATATATATATAAAACAAACTATGAGCACTGGTTTTCTAGAAGCATTACATGCATGAAATGATCTGTGCGTACGTTGTAAGCTTAAAAACACATAGAATTACGACGCACTCCCCCTAAATATATGCGCACATCAAGACACAACCATAATGTGAGTGTATGTATGTGTGCAAGATTTCAAGATATGTTGTCAGGCTCCAAGATACAAAGTTCACGCCTAAGTTGACAGAACCTAGCTACACTAAGTGGCTTGGTGAAAATGTCGGCTAACTGCATGTCGGTACCCACATGGGTAATATCAATGTCACCCTTTTGCACATGGTCTCTCAAGAAATGATACCTAATATCAATATGTTTTGTGCGAGGGTGATCAATGGGGTTTACGGAGATCTTTATGGCACTTTCATTATCACACAGAAGAGGAACGTGTCGATACATGATACCATAATCCTTCAGTGTTTGCCTCATCCATAGCAATTGAGTAGCACAGCTTGCGGCTGCAATATATTCGGCCTCGGCCGTGGAGAGAGAAACACAGTTCTGCTTCTTCGAGGACCAACTTACCAATGAGCGTCCAAGAAACTGACATGCACCGGAAGTGGATTTCCGTCCCACTTTATCACCGGCCCAATCCGCATCAGAATACCCAATAAGATCAAACTTTGCATCCTTAGGGTACCATAAGCCTAACTTTGGGGGTGTGAACAAGGTATCTAAGAATGTGCTTAACTGCCATGTGATGGCTTTCCATAGGGGAAGCTTGAAATCTAGCACATATTCCTACACTTAACATGATGTCCGGTCTAGATGCGCAAAGGTAAAGCAGCGAACCAATCATGGAGCGATAAGTAGATGGGTCAAAAGGAATACCGTTTGAGTCTTCATTTAGATCTACATCGGTGGCCATGGGCGTCTTCATTGGTTTAGCATTTGTCATATCAAATTTCTCAAGAATGTCCTTGAGATACTTAGTTTGAGACAAGAAAATCCCTTCTTGAAATTGTTGTATTTGAAAACCAAGAAAGAACTTCAAGTCCGTCTTGAGTGACATCTCAAAGGTCTTGGTCATGGAGGCCGCAAATTTCTTGCACAAATGGATGTTAGGAGAACCAAAAATGATGTCATCTACATATATTTGGCATAAGATCAAATCACCATTTTCCCTCTTAGTAAAAAGAGTGGGATCGATCACCCCCACCACAAATCCATCATCGAGTAGGAACTTCTTAAGATGATCGTACCAAGCACGGGGTGCTTGTTTAAGACCATAAAGTGCCTTGTGAAGTTTATATACATGGTCTTTGTGATGAGGGTCAACAAACCCAGGTGGTTGTGATACATATACTTCTTCTTGTAGAGGACCGTTAAGAAAAGCACTTTTCACATCCATTTGATGCAAGGTAAAACCATTGAAAGCAGCATAGGCCAATAAAATGGGAATGGACTCAAGACGAGCAACAGGCGCGAAAGTTTCACCAAAGTCCAAACCTTCAACTTGGGAGTACCCCTGTGCTACTAACCTTGCCTTGTTGCGTAGAACAGTCCCGTTCTCATCTTCCTTGTTCTTGAAGATCCATTTAGTTCCAGTAACATTATGTTCTTCAGTTGGTCGTTCTACCAATGACCATACTTCATGGCGTGTGAAACTATTTAGCTCTTCTTGCATAGCAAGTAACCAGTCGTTGTCACATAGTGCATCCTGAACCCTGTGTGGCACGGTACTAGAGACAAAAGAAAAGTGAGCACAAAAGTTTGTTAATTGTTTACGAGTCACTCTACCTTCCGATACGCCTGTGAGGATTTGATCAATATCAACACGACTGGCCACACGTGGCATGATGGAGGTCAAGGTTTCACGAGGTTCAACTTCATTTCCATCATCAATGTCCTCAACATATGGATCATTTATGTGCGGAGGAAGATATTCCTCTTCGCGTTGCACCTGTTGAGGTTCATCATCAAGCATACCCATACTTTGGTCTACCTCTTGAGGATCAACTTGTTCTTGAGTGTCATCTCCTACTTGATCCTCAACAACTGGCATGATGGGTGTGCTAGTATCTTGTGGAGGTACGGGTAGTGAACCGTCTTGAGGATGCGAGATGTTCTCATCATCTTCATCATCATCATGGGGTCTTTGTTCCATAGGCAAAAGTGCACCTACACCCATGTTTAAGATATCTTGTGGGGAGTCTTCTTCACCTACATCATTTAGATCAACTTGCTCCCCATGGGAGCGGTTAAATTCATCAAACGTCACGTCACAGGTTTCTATAACACATCCAGTCGATTTGTTGTAGACTCTGTAGGCGTGAGAGTTTGATCCATAGCCAACAAAAATCCCCTCAGTTGTTTTGGATTGAAATTTGCCTAACCGTTCCCGTTTGTTGAGGATGAAGCATTTGCATCCAAACACACGAAAGTACTTAACATTGGGCTTGTTCCCAGTTAGGAGCTCATACGGAGTTTTCTCCAATATTGATCGGAGGAAGAGCCGGTTTGATGCTTGACATGTTGTGTTGACGGCGTCAGCCCAAAAGCTGTGTGGTGACTTGTATTCATCTAACATGGACCTTGCCATTTCCACAAGTGTCCGGTTCTTCCTTTTTGCCACACCATTTTGTTGGGGAGTGTAGGGTGCGGAGTACTGATGTTAAATCCCCTCATCAGTCAGAAATTCTTCTAGGGTGTAGTTCTTGAACTCAGAGCCATTATCACTTCTTACTGCCTTAATGTCCTTGTCAAACTTCCGCTGGGCTTGTTTGGCAAAATCAATGAAAGTGACCTTTGTCTCGTCCTTGGACTTGTGAAAGAACACCCATGTATATCTTGAGTAATCATCAACAATGACTAGGCCATACTTTTTCCCTCCAAGACATGCCCATGAAGGAGGCCCGAATAGATCCACATGAAGGAGCTCTAACGGTCTCGAAGTGGATACAACGTTCTTGGGTGGATGTCTTGATTGATGTTGCTTCCCAGCTATGCATGCACTGCACACACGATCTTTCTTAAAAGATACATTTGTTAGTCCAAGGATGTGATTACCGTTTAAGAGATTTTGAAGATTTTTCATGCCAACATGGGCGAGCCGGCGATGCCACAGCCATCCCATGTCGGCCTTGGCCATTAGACAAGTTGTATGGAAAGTGCTCTCTTTCGAGAAATCAACCGTGTAAAGGTTGCCATCCAACTCTCCAACAAAAGCCACTTCAAGAGTGTCTCTCTTAAAGACTTTCACATCCGTTAGTCCAAATAGTGTGTCATAACCGACCGAAGCCAATTGGCGAACTGAAAGTAAATGATATTGAAGAGATTGAACAAGCATGACGTTTGCAATAGACATGTCATTAGTGATTGCCACCTTGCCCAACCCAATTACCTGCCCTTTCGACCCTCCACCAAATACAATGCTCATGTGTGGTCGAATGGCTTGCATGAAGTCATAGAGCAAGTTACTATCTCCGGTCATATGATTGGTGCATCCACTGTCGATCACCCATTTTGCTCCACCGGAGAAAATAGCCTATAAAGAATTAAGACTTGGTTTGAGGTACCCATTTTGTCATGGGGCCTTTCACATTAGTTACAAGAGTCTTAGGGACCCAAATAGCATAGAATCGAAATGCATTACGGGGACCAACGAATTTAGCATAGACCTATCCTTCCTTTGATTTGCGTAGTACATAGGATGGCGGCATGAATTCGGTTGTCTTTTTGTGAGCAGACGAACCCCTAGTGGTCGATCCACTCACAACCTTACCTTTCTCCGTGTGTCCCTCTGGTACAAATATTTCCTTAAGAGGAGTGGTACACTTCAGAGGAGATGCACTTTTCTTGGCAGTACTTGGCTTGAACCCAAGCCCTTCCTTTGCGACACCTCCATTGTGTCGACTTAAGATCTCATTGAGAGTCTTTTGTCCTTGTGCACATGTCATGAGACCTCTGTCTAGCTGTGCCCTTAATGAACAGTTTTCCTCACGGATAGATGTCAGTTCACTACTAGGGTTAGTAGTGCAGGTATCAACATTGATAATAGGTGAGGAGTAGGCCTTAGCTAGAGTGTCAAGATAAGTGACCTTAAGTGCCTCAAAGCTCTTTGTAAGAGCAGTGAGTTTTTCTTCCTTGTCTTTGAGAGACAAGGATAGACGCTCACAGTCCTTAGAAAGAGAAGCATGAGAGTTCACAAGTCGGTCTTTATCATTTAGTAATTCTCTGCACACATTTTCAGCCTTTTTCATGGAGGCAGGATCATTAGCATGTTTATCAAGGTTTTCACCTACTTTTGAACATAATGCATCATTTTGTGCTTCCTCATAAAGGACTTTCTGCTCAAGGAGTTTATTTTTCTCCTTCTCCTCGGTGACGAGGGTTTCGAGTTCCTTGATGGTATTGGTGTGCTTACTCACCATTTCCATAAGTATGCGAAACATAGTGAGCTTCTTTCCTTTGAGAGAGCCCATAAATTTGTTCATTTTAGCAAACATGGGATGATCTAAATCGTTGTCCTCATAATGATCTTCCGCATCAAGATACTCATCAGAAGGGGTAGAAGCTAGACTGAAGGAGTTTAGCCGTGGGGTTACCTTAACCTTATCATGGGAGCTTTGGTCTTCCCCATCTCCCATGGCCGTCTTTGCCATCAGACACTTGTGAGCGTTGCCCTTGTAGTCCTTCATATAGTTGTAGTGAACAACATAACCACTTTTGTTGACTAGCCTCAAAGTACTCTGTGTATCTTGAGCTACTCCGGCAAATCCACCAACATCTTCTGGATCTGATTCTTCTTGAGCAACCATTGCTCTTCCATCTGTCCTTTTGGACTTGGAGTTCATATGGTTTGGTAACTTCTTCTTTACGAAGGTCTTTGGAAACCTTGGTTTGTCTTCTCTCTTCTCATAAGGGCAGTCGTTGGAGAAGTGGTTGGTTTCCTCATAGTTATAGCATTTCCTTACCTTCTTCTTTGGAAATCTTCCCTTGAACTTCACTGCACTGAACTTCTCCACAAAGAGGGCAATGTCCTCAAAAGATGGGCTTTCATCAGAGTCAACGTCATCACCATCTTGACAGTCATCATCACCTTCTTCTTCTTCACTTTCTTCTTCGTCATACTCATGCTTGGCTTTCAAAGCAAGGTTGATCTTTGATGTTGAAGTGCCATGCATGGCTAGGTGCTTTGTTGCATTTTCCTTTGACTCTTCAAATAGTTGGAAAGTGGATATGATGTCATTCGGAGTCATTTCTTTGAAGGCATGATGTTGTCTCATGTCCCATACCATTTGATGGTGATATGGAGCAAGAGCGTGAAGTAACTTGTCCACAAGAAACCTCTTGGTCAAATTGAAACCATCTTGCGTCTTGTCACAGTCACATGACTCAATATCTGCGGCGAGAGTCATGAGCCGTTCTAGTAGTTGCTTGGGAGATTCACCCCTTTCCATACAGAAATTCTGTAATTGCCCCTTGGCAATTTCATATTGAGCAAGCCGAAGAGTGGAGGTACCGGTCTTGGTCCTTATGATGCTGTCCCACAATTCCTTGGCACTTGTGATGTGAATGTAAGGTCTTCGTTGCTTATCATTCATCCCCTTTCTTATGCACATGATTGCAGTGTCATTGAGATGCTTGTCATAAGTTTCTCTGGGCGTGAGGCATCTTGGATCAACTGGATTGTACCCATGCACGAGGATGTCCAGCATCTCATCATTGGCGTACCTAAGATGATCTTGCATACCAACTCTCCACAAAGCAAAATCGGAATTGTCATCAAGCAAGGGAGGTCTTCCTCCAGGATTGTACTTAGGTTTCTCAATTTGAGACTTAGCATAAAGCCATGGAACACTGGTTTGGTTCCTCTCCGGAGGAGGTTGGCCAAATGAAGTACCGTGCACGTGGGGCCCTGAGGCCCTCGGGGACGTGGTTGTCCCCGTGGTTAGTGCTGCTAGTCTCATTTGAATTATGGACTCAAGAGAAGCATCATGCTCCTCTTTTTGCTTGGCAAGGGCCCGTTCCAGGTCCTCAGAGGTGAAAGACTTGACTTCCGCAGAAGTCCCGTCCCTCTACACTGGAGCTACTGCAGCTGGATCCATGTCCATCTCGCTCTAGGGCGGCTAAGCCACACAAACAGAGCACGAGGCTCTGATACCAATTGAAAAGGATCGAGATGGACCTAGAGGGGGGGTGAATAGGTACAAATCCAAATTTTAACAATTACTTAGCAATTTTAGCCTAAAGTGCGGAATATAAGTGTAAGCCCAATAATTGCTATGACAAAGAGAAAGCTATTAGGAGTGAAGCAAGGGAGGCGGTAAACAATAAGCAAATACAAGTATGTAATAAGGATTAACACAAGTAGAGAGTTAGAGTTAGGAATAACCGAAACTCCAAAAGAGACAAGGATGTATCCTGATGTTCACTTCCTTGGAGGGAAGCTACGTCACCGTTAGAGGGGCGGATGTTACCACGAAGGCACACCAACGCCACGAAGGCTCACCCTATTCTCCCTTTGAGATAACTCCACGAAGGCGTTTCTCAACCACTAGTGGTAAGCGTTGAGGTGGCTTCC